>NC_050586.1:2037500-2047500 GCF_013368585.1 Megalops cyprinoides
GCACAGTGCAGCTTAGGTGCAACCCCCACAAGTGTTGCACAGTGCAGCTTAGGTGCAACCCCAACAAGTGTTGCACAGTGCAGCTTAGGTGCAACCTCCACAAGTGTTGCACAGTGCAGCGTCAGTAGATATGAAGCCATTGCAATACATCACATAAGACTGATCATGTAAAATGCGAGCTTCCAGACACCCCTGTCTTCTGCTATGCAAATACATGTAATTACTGACATGGGGACATCGCTTGACGGCTGGCGGTTTGTGGAGGTCTTTGAGCTTGGACAGAGCTGCTCTGATTCCGGGTTTCGGGGTTTACCCACCTCTCTCGGGGCAGCTGGTGGTTGGGGTTGTGGTGGCAGCGGACGCTGAGGCCGAACAGCTTGCGGGCGGCGCGCTGGATCTTCAGGCGCTGCGTCTCCAGAGAGCTCTGCAGGAGGCGGTAACGGGCCTGCAGGTCCCAGTCATTCCCCCACTGCAGCTGAATGCTGCTCACAGGCAGGAAGTGAGTGGCGGGAAGCCTCCTCAGAAAGGACTTAAACTCATCTGAGACCCGGGGGGCAGAGAGAGGGAGCAGGAGGGGGAGAGACAGAGAGAGAGGAGAGGTGAGGTGATAATGACAGCAAAAGGAAACGAGCAGGGACAGAGGAAAGGAGAGAGGGGGAGTGAGAGAAAAAAAAGAGAGGAAGAAAGAAAAAGAAGGAAAGATGTTTTACAAACACAAACACAACTAGAGCCAAGTAAATGAAAATGGTTCAGATTAAAATCCCTGAATTCCATCTCTGTTAGTCTTGTGTCTGACCGCAGGTGACTTCAGACTCTGTGGGGTGATGTTATGTTTTTGTTTGTTTGTTCGGCCCACCTCCCTCTGTCAGTTCTGCATCCCTGTAGTGAAAATTAATGCCATTCCTGTCCATTTGTTAGTGTTTCATATCTCGGCAGAAAGTATTTCTGTGCCTTTGAGGAAATTCAGCTGGGTTTGTGGGTCCTCTGTTATATATAACTGCCAGCTTTTATGTGGCTTTTTATTGCATGTTAATAATGCATAAAGCGGCAGTCATGTCAGGTGGCCACCGGTTTCCCTCACAGGAATAACTTCTTTTCTGCACTCCGCAAAGATTGACAGGGATGGAAAAATAGATTTGCTATTTGCTTTATGCGGCTACGTTATTACCATTTTTGCCTTGGGATAGATTAAAAAAAACATTGACATAATACAGAAAAATAGGGCATCAGTTTGCACAGAGAGAGCTTGTCTGTCTATCAGTCTGTATTACTGAAGGTGATCCATCAGCCAGATGTGACATTAAAGAGAGGTCCTGACTCTCTGTGGTCATTAACGATCCTCTGGCACCTATCACAAAGAGTACAGCATCGCTGGGTGTCCTGGCCAAAGTCCCAACCTGCCTCTCTCAATCTGGCCATCATCCTTCTGTTTAATTAGCTAAATAAATCCTCCCCTCTCCTTCTCAGCCGTTATGCGGTGAGCTTTCTGATGTTAAAAACGTTAACTTGTGGCCGGTCTTCCCCTCTGACAGACGGAGTCAGGAGGCCATGCATAATTCATGCCTGCTGTTTTGCTGATTGAACAGAAGAATTTAACACCCAAACCACAGGGTTTGAGCACATTTCAGAGCTGTAGTCCTGAAAAACGAATGGATTTTTTTTTACGTCTGTTGCATTCAGGATTTAGAGTTACATAACTCTTTATATCGCAGTGAAAAAGAATGGCTCAGGTGAAGCAGTGCACCTGTTATCACTCTTTACACTAGGGCTGGTATTCATAAGAGTTCCCAAGCATTCCGCAGGCAAACACAAGAATTTCTGAGCTGCTGACAGTGGCGAGCTCGCATGTGGTGGAGATGCCCTGCCGATCTGCACCCTGATTTCAGCGTGATCAATATCGATCAGAGAGGCCCTCTGCGTCTGAACCTCATCGCCAGCATCCACAGGCGCTGACTCTGTTGATAAACCTAATCTAATTTCATCCTTCCAGCCAGGCAATACTGAAGGGGAACTCCACCAAAAAAGATAATTGAAATTGTAATTTGTCTCTTGATTAATTCTGGTAATGCCAAAACGATGCACCTCTTCAAAGCACATGGGGTCCTATCTGAGCCAAGATCTGTGAATACATGTGTTTGGGCAGTTGGGCTTAGGGGAACCAGAAAAAACCGTCATCACAAACTCCATTTATAAATAATGTCTGTAGTGCCGGCTTGCTATCATCAATGGTTTTTCATGTCAAAGTCAAGTCACAAAGTGGTGAATCACTTTTTTTAAATGATCGTCTGGTCCTTTTGACTAGTGTCTGCTGCTTAATTAGACGATGCAAAGGAAATATTAAGAATCTGGTCATGGAGACCATGTTTTTATCAGTCAGCTGCTGTGAAACAAAACCTTTGCTCTGCCTGCCAGCGAGGGGATCTGTCTGGCCTTCCTGTTACCTGACTTCCTGCTACCTCACTTCCTGTCACCTGGCTTCCTGTCACCTGACTTCCTGTCACCTGACTTCCTGTTACCTGAGTTCTCAAAGTCCTTGTAGGAGGCAGCCCAGGACTCTGCCATCCCCAGCAGCGTATTCTCCATGATCTGGATGTCGGTGAGGGGGCAGTTGCATTGTGGGAACTCCTCGGCGCACTGGCATAGGCACTGGCTGTCGTGGCACACGTACTCGCCCTCGCCGTTACACATGATGTAGCTGAGAGCTGATTGGACGAACTTCTCCTGGAGATACTCAGGGAAGATCACCTGCAGACCTATTAGGAGACAGAGACAAAGCCACCAGTTGCAAAAAATGTCACCAACAACAACAAGCTGTACTGTTTTTTTTTTTTTTTGTACAATTCAGTTTTCTCTTGCTGGCCACATATAGTAGTGTTAAGATTTCATGTTGGATTAAAATCCTTGGTACCCCCTTAGGCAGGTTAGCGTAGTGCCTGGGCCTCCCTCGGTGTGTCCACAGGAAGCCGTGTAGAGCAGGAAGCAGGCAACGAGGGCTAACCTTGCTCTCTCTGTAATCTGCGCTTGCAGCTCCATCCATCAGTATAATGGGCGAAAGCCTGAAACGGATCGGTCCTGACCGCGAAAGCTGGACCGCGAACCGGGACCGCTCCACCCGCAGCCACCAGGAGCCAGGATTCATTTGGCGTGATGTATTCCCGGCTCTGAAACTTTAATGTGATTTGTGGGGGAGTCCAGATGGCCGGTTCAAGGAGCGCCTCCGCTCGCTGACAGTAGCCGTGCCAAAGCCCCCGTCCTCAGCAGCGCCAGGCTCGAGTCCCCTGCTCCTTCATTACATCATCCCTAAACGCCCTTGAAATCACGCCCCCCCAGTCCCCCCACCCCCTTTACGGAGCAAGAGCTGCTCTCTGCTTTCTGATCCAATTACATAACGTCCTGTAAGAAATCTCCCTTTGGCTGGATTTTAGTTTATTTATCCCAGAGCTTTTTTTTCAGCATTTACGACAAGAAAAGGTAGTAATGGACCTTTCTACCTGCAGCGTATTAGCAGATGTGTTTTTGATTGCAGTGCTCGTCGCGTTCGGAGTGCACTATAACAATGCCTTTCAAGCAGCAGGGTGATTGAATACTTCTTTTTGTCTTTCCCTGCTGTTGCACTCTGCCTTTAATTTACACACTGATGCTGTAGTTTACGTGGTGGGGCTGCTGTTTATGTGTCAGGGCTGTAATTTATGTGGAGATGTGGTGCTTTATGTGGTGAGACCTCAGTTTATGTGAGATGGCTGTAGTTTATGTTTTGAGGCTGTAGTTTATTTAATGAAGCTGTTGTTAGGTGGTGGTGACACTGTCATGTGGTGTCCTATGACTAGAGGGGTAGTATATGAGTTTGGAATTATATATTGATTGGATTTTTGTACTTATTATTTTCCCTCTTTCTCTCCCAACTTTGGAAATTGTATTTCTTGAGCTTGCCTTGCCACAATACTCTCTGCACAGGTGATTGCAGTCCTCCAGTACATCCATACACCAATGTGGACGTTTCTCGCACTAAAAGCCGCACTCAGCTCTACAGTGAATTGGCCTGTCATTGTAGGATAAGCAGTACTCCACTGACATCATCCAAGCACAGGCAGGCGACGAGTCGAAGGGGTTTGGGGAGTGAGGGACCCCTGGCGGATTTACCCACCCCTCTCCCAGGCTGAATAATATAAACCTAACAACTAAAGCTGCTGCTTCAATCACAACTACCGCACTCATATATAATCTAGCCAATCTTTTGCTCTGTCAGTGCAAAGATGGATTCTTATTTACATAATTTCACTCAAAAAACAAATCATGGAAAAAAACACAATTAAATTTGGTCCCAGGAGGACTTTCACAATGGAGTTTTCTCAAGTTGTCTCGAAGTGCCTGAGCGATTTCAGATGTCGTAGAAGTGACTGTTAAAGTGTGTAATCTCCTCTTTTCCAGAGCAGACACCTGACAAAGCTGTGAAGCTCCCGCTCTCTCCCCAGGTTCTATTTTTACCTGCTGACGGATGGGAGTGTGGCTCGGCTCGGGCGTTTCCGGGCTTCGTTAGCGTTTCGCATTGTGTTGGCAAAGGCACGGCTCATAAGCTTTCGATTTCATCTGGGATTAACTGTCCGTCTCGTGGCCACAAATTCACAGAATAATCATTACTTAACCCACTGAGGCGGTGCACCACATTACCTGAATGGGGCGCTGAGTTATGGGCCTTTTGCTGGCCTTTCACATAAAAAATAAAGACTTCTAAACTGAAAATCCAATTTTCTCCTCTGTGGCAGTGCGTTCCATGTCCTCCACAGTGCAGACACACACAGAAAGACAGAACCAGCCTTGACCCCGGTGGGGCGTATCACACATTCAGATTCCAGCTGATCCCACAATGGCGTGAGGCGTGTTTGGGCGTTAGGATTCCGTGAGTGTGCGGCACGTGGTTTAACCGTGTTCGGCGACGGGGTCTGGCACGCACGGATAATCACTGGCCAGACCGGCTCTGTGCGAGCGGTTTCTGCATCACTTCACCAAGCAGCAGCCCATTCCTGCTCTGAGCCTTATTCCTGCTGCATTCACGCCACCGACAGCCTCTCCACTTTGCATTATTTATTGTCTGAGTAAAAACACGTGTGGAAAACATGTGAGAGGGAAATAACCAGCCTGACCACATCGCAAATGCTCCGGATTAGCATTAACGCCTCAGGACATTTCACTGAAGAATTTGTAGGTTAAGCACCTGGTTCAAGAGTGAAATAAGAGGAGGCCACACATGGGCTCCACACTGCTGCCACTCCATACTTCAGACTCTCAAAGCCTCTGGGAACTGGCAGAGTGGAACCAGCCACAGATCCAGCTGTCTGCCTCTGGCCCTGATACCACCATCTCCTTACACATTAATCTGGAGCATGTTGCTCATACAGCACCATCCAGCCTTAAATACAGAGACCTGAGAGTGAGGACAGAAGGACAACACACACACACACACACACACACACACACACACACACACACACACACACACACACACACACACACACAAGCATACATGCACACGCATGCACACGTGCACACACACACGCACACGTACATGCGCACACGCACACATGTACACACACTCGCGCACACACAGACACGGGCATGCACACACACACACACACACACACACACACACACACACACACACACGCATACATGCACACGCATGCACACGTGCACACACACACACACACGTACATGCGCACACGCACACATGTACACACACTCGCGCACACACAGACACGGGCATGCACACACATACACACACAGCCTGGAGACAGTCAGACAAGAGATTAATGAAGGAGAATTTAAATGGATACTTTTTTTCAGTTTGTGAGTGAAAATACAATGCCAAAACAAAGTCAAAGGTCTAAAATCCAATATGGTCACCATGCTAGGGTACCTCAAACTCCCAATTTTCAGTTACCTTCCTTCAAGCTGTTTAAGATTGCATGTATATTGCAAATCTGTCGCCAGTTTTTTTTTTCTTTTGGTTTGGTTTGTTTGGTGGAGATCTCCCTTTGATTGCCTTTGGTAGAGAACGGTAAAAATCTTTACAGCATGTAAATAATTACATACATATATACACAAATAAATAAAAATGATAAGAAACTGTCAGACATTATAACTTTCTTTGTCTGCACGATACATATGAGGTACATGCTATTTTATTTCCTCACAAGCTTTACTGTCACATCTTAGTGAGTTAATTAAAACGGGACTGGTTTTCTGCAGGATGAAGGAGCTCTGAAGCCTTCCCTTCCTGATAACAGGTCCGCTAATGAGCGGGGATTCGCACAGACGTGAAACAGCTCCCTCGCTCTCTCCTCAGACTGGCCTACCACTGAAAGGCTCCATCACACAGGGCGCAACAAAGGATTCAAAGGCCTTTCTTTTCTTCCTCATCTCTTTATCTTCTTTTCCTCTAAGGACTGCTGAATGTCCTCAGCTCGGGTGTAAACGCTTTATACTGTGAGTAATAGATTTAATCTACTGGTCTCTGTGATCCGTTTTCTATGCACACATCGCTTGGGCCTCTGTCTTTCTCCACAGGGGAGTTCCACCATGACAGGAGCTGATATTAGTGCAGCTAGTAGCTGTGCTGGTAATAATATTACCATCATTTTAGTGCCTTTTCAATGGTTTCATCTTAGGAACACATTACTCCTCATAAAATATCTAGTTTCACAACAGTGGAGGTGTGCATTATCAATATATCTGCAGAGAGATGGACTTTATATATACGGTGTGTGGGTGAGTGTTTGTGTGTCTCTATGTATGTGTTAGTGTGTGTTTCTAAGAGCATGTTCTCAGCAATTGTCCTACTGTCTGTCAGTCATTCAGCTGACTTATTTTTAAGAGAATTTCAGAGAAGCAGATAGTTAAGTGTAATATTTTCAGGAAAACACGTTTTCAGGGAATGTCGCAGACCCAGGTGCATTTTGGGAGTAGCCAAATTATCTGAGGGTGCTGGTGGGCGTCAGAAGAGCGCACTAATTCACATGGACTTTCACACGAAACGCAGGGTGGCTAATTACTCTAACAGCAGAAAATTACACTTATAAATTGCCCTGCCGATGAGGCGGCCGGCGGAGGCCCGCTTCTAAAAGGAGCCCAGCGGAAATTGCACATTGCCAACGCCGGTGAATCGAGGCTGCAGTGTGGAAATGAGCATGGAGCTGTCCATGGTGCTGAAACAAAACACCCTCGTACAGATGCTGCCTCTCAGACTGAGGGAAAAATTACAGCGTTCCCTCTGACCTGATTTTAAAAAAGGACAGTATGCTTTTAGCCCTTTCAGACCGAATGCATTTATTTAATTTGCTTGAATGACAGCAGTGTCATGCATTGATTATTCCGATGAAACGTATGCCATGATCTTATAGATGCAATCCTTGGCAGTCTATACCTGAACAGATTGACACCCTACATTGTACATTTTCATGTGTAGAATAATATGAGCTGAATCACTTGAGAAAATGTTACCCTCCCTGACAAAGTAGCTGTAGACCTCAAAAGATGCCCTGGCAACAATCAAGAGTTTAGATTTTAATAGCAGGAGGAGGATACATTTGGTTATAAATTAAGTTCCTTTTCTTCTTCTGTTCTTTTATTTTTTTTCTTCCCGTTGCAAGCAATCTGCATTTATATAACTCTCAAGTGCTTGAAAGTACAAGGCCAGCAAAAAATTAAGCGAATGTGACAGTGGATAAGAAGGGAAATATTGCTGAAAAGAGGCTGTCAGCAGTGCGGCTGTTAAATGAGAAAAGGCAAAAAAAAACCTGATCAATAAAACAAAAGACTGTGTGGATCCATGGCTCAGCAGATGCAGCTGAGCGAGCGAAGATCCAGCCCCACACAGACGGGCTGATTTATGAGCCTGCTACCCCAGGAACAAACACACTCCCGTCCGTCCGGCTGCTTCTAATTTAGCGCTGACCCCCACAGTTGGCAGGACAGTCCTCATCAGGGTTACTGTAGTGACAGTCAGGATACGCCGCTTATAAAAACGCCACCCAGCTTGCTCCTGAAATGCACTGCTTTTAAAGATGCTTGGAGCTCAACTCATGCAAAGCACACGCCTCAAATGCTGTGTGCTGGTCGACAAATCAAAATGAATCAAAATTCTTCACGTTTATGGGGAACAGATTGAGGACTGTTGGAGAAGGACAGAAAAACACCTGGTAAAAGATGGCACTTTATTGCCAACTTCTACAGTCTGTGTGACACTTTCTAAGCAAGCTTCTAAGTGTGTGAGCAGTTGTGCATGATTTAAGGGCAACGTATTTACCATCCATTACGGTGCTCATATTTTTAATGTTATTTTTATTTCTATTTCTTCTTTAATTCAGCCTCTGCCTACATAGAAACTGCATTTCTTTTTTTCCAGGCAATTAATGCAAATGCATGCCTGCTTCGCCTGTCTGTTTATTCCATGTTTATAAATGCAGTTTAAATGCAATTAGCATTAAGCGCAGAATGTGATGCTGCACGGCTGGACAGAAGACCCTGGGGTTCCTCTCTCTTCTCTCTCTCTCTCACGCTCCAGCACAAAGTGTGGCTAAGGCCATTTCAGCTTATTCACATTTATTACCAACATTTTCATATCACATATTCATAAGTCTCTTCAGAGACGGGTAGCTCCTGCGAGAGTGGAATAAAAGAGAAGGCTCTACTTTTGTTTGGGCCTGAGTTATGGCTGCCACATCAGCGGGGGGGGGGGGGGTTGTGGGTCAAGGAGGAAGGAGACCGGACGCCTTGCTGCCCGGCGCTCCATTTCAGGAAGAACGAGATTTATTACACAAATTAAACGTACCTTCCCATTCAAGAAGCCACTTGTTAATTTCCACCTTAGTTTCATTCTCCCTCTCCCTCTGCCTGGAGTTATTTATAGTACCTCTCTGAGTCACCAAAGAGGACCACATACAAAATAAAGGAAAGAAACGGTCAACCTCATATTACTTTTTAAATCTCTCATATTACTGTTTTAATGTGGAGTTTAAACTGAAGTCTGAAAATAGCTTGCACTCCATTTACACTCTGATACATTTAGATTTATGTACTTGCTTCACAAGTTTTGCTTCCCAAATATTAAAATGTTGCTTGCCATTTCTTTATGTTGTTGTTCCTCTCTCCTGCACATTGCTAAATTTTCCCATATGTGTGTATATATATATATATATATATATATATATATATATATATATGCATACGTGTATATAAATGAAAAAAACAGGTCAGAACAGGTCACAGGCATTGCCTTGTGATCTCACACAGACTTTCTCAGTCGATGGAAATTCACGAAGGAGCATTTGGACTTTGTAATAATCATGAGAAACATTAGGCATCGCGCGGTTTCTCCTCTCTAATGAGTTAAAAGCAGTACCAAACCTCAAAGCAGCTCTATTTTTATGTTATCACGCTGCGGACTCAAACATGCAACCCGCTGGTTACGAGCCCGGCTCCCCAGCCAGCACCGCGGTCCTGCCCTGTGGGGCTCTGCCGCTTTCATTTCTAAACACACTCTTTGTAGTTGCAGGTGCACACCTGAATGAAGCTGTCGGGATTGTCTCAGCTTGGAAGAAAATGATTTCCCTCAAACTTGACATGCATTTCATTCAGCCAAGGCTCTGTTTTTTTTTTCCTTTCTATTTTATTTTTTTTTTTATCCGCCTCACAGGCGGAATTCACAAGGAGTCTGCGGTAAACAACGCAGAGCTTTGTCTGCGAGCGCCCTCAGGCCAAATGAGAATCTCGAAAGGAGAGCGCTGACTTTGGCCCGGGGGCATCTGCAGGTTCCTCATGCTGTTTGTTAGAGCATAGTAAAGTTTAATTAAAGAGAGCCAGCAGAACGGGCACGCGTGGCGGAGCGCTGAGCCTCGGCTAGCACACAGCTGAATGCTAATTACAGGCACCGCCGTGTGGCTGCGACCACTCGGCTTGGCACCAGCGGGGCTGCGGGGTCACGACCCCTCCTGCTGCGACCATC